>NC_060277.1:78121621-78164121 GCF_021613505.1 Equus quagga | reverse complement strand
GCACGTTTTTTGGCATACAGCAGGTACTCCATAAGTGCTGATTCCATGTCCCCTCCAGTTATTGGACTGTAAGCTCGTTGCCCGGAGGGAGGCTGTGTTTCTTTGCTGTCGTATCTCCCAGCACTCAGCATGGTGCCTGTAACTGAGCAAGCAGTCAGTAGATAGCTGGTAAGCGAATGCAGAGCAGATAGATTTTTCATGCGTGACATGCCTCATTACACGTAAATATACTAACTGCCTGCCTACTGCGTCATGGCTAGTCACTGCTAGACAAGGCTTTGGGGACTTAATGATTTTTAAAAACTATGTTCAAGGTTAAATTGTGAGTCAAGCCAAGACTCTAAACTTCTGGAAGCAATTTCCTCCTGTTTTTACAGTTGTTCAACCTCATCCGCCTTATTTATTCGAAGCTGACCTCTCCTCCTCCATTCTCCCGTGTCTGGACCGCACAGGTCCTGACAGTACCTTGCTGGATTCCCCTGGAAAGGAAGCAAATGAAGAAAACACAGCTCAAGGCTGAAGCGCCTCAGGCTTTGCAATTTCAAAGGGAATTAGCTAGAAGGTGGGGGCGTGTTTGTCCTTGGCACCCGTCCCTTCACATCCTAAATTCTGCATTTACTCACAAATGGCATGTGAGGGATGGGAAGGGGAGACTGATTTAGAAATTAGCCCTTCTTCCAGGTCTTTCCATAGCCTGGCTAGCTCATGAGCCTCATCCCCCCTGAGCCTCTATGAAGGGCTGTCTCCTGGTGGGGTGGCAGGGATGGGGTGACAGTGGAGGGGGACAAATCAGTCTTGGGCTACTCAAGGTGGCTCTTCCCTTCAGACGCCTCTGTAGCCACCTTCTTCTGTTTCTTGGATATCTCTGTCTCCCTTAAGGCGTTCCCGGATGGGGTGAAATTTGGTTAACCAAATTGGGCAGTTCCATTATGCCCCATCTAGGGGTTATTTGATGTAAACGCCTCAGGAACAGTGTTTGTTTGTTTTATTTTGCATTGTTTTGTGTTTGTAAAAACCGAGACTGGGCACCTGGTCCTATATAGCTGCAATTGTGTAGGAAAGAAACTCATATCCCTTCTCTTAAGGAGAAGCCAACAGCAAGCATGGGGCAGACCTTCTCTTCCGGGAGGCCCCCATGTTGCTTCAGGAGGGTGGTAACAGGACTTTGAGGGTGTGTTGTTGGAGGGGTCCTGTTGGAGGACTTTTCGGGACTTAGCAGAAGCTGCCACTCTCCTTGCTATGCAGGGCCCTGGGATGGTTTGGATGGATCTGCAAAGGGATCCACAGGGTGGAATGGGGCCAAGATGGTAACCCTGATCCTAGACACAAGTGATGAGGAAATCATGAGGTTGGAGAGTGGTGGCCCTCATCAAACTCACGGGCTGGAGAAAAGGGGCCGTGTGGACTGGTCAGAGACACCTGGTTGAAGCTCTGTGTCAATGACTCTCCAAGTTTCTTAGCTCCTGACTCCCCTGGCATGGCGCACAGGCTTAGGACAATGGCCGAACATGTGTGCTTCTGGATTAGTAGACCTATAACCTAGGCCTAAGCACAGCTCCCCATTGCAGCCTGTGCAATGGTCTAGGCCAGCAGGGTGGCCATTATCTCAGCCATAGTGGGCAAGCGTCTCTGGACCCACTGGAGACCATTCTTCAACAGTGACCTCTTGTGGTGCTGAGGGGCAATTGCACTTGTAGTCTGAGGGAACCATACGGATATTCAACTGACTGATGAAGCCCTGGAGTTCTTGGATAAGTGGTGGGAATGAGGACAGGGGAAAATACAATAACAGCAAGAGTGAGGAAGATTATTATTAGGAGAAATGGCCTCAGTGATTCATTTCACAACAACAAAAACACATGAATATAATTGTACCCCAAATGGGTGGAATAGGTCATACCAGTTACAGAATTTATATAGCGCCCGACACTGCATTTAGTTGGACTTCAGTACACGTTTGTTGAATGAAGAGGATGGATGGATGGGTGAGGAAACGGAATTAAGGCTCATTGAAACCCACACTCTGAGGGAAACTTCAGGTGCTTCTCCAATTTATTTCTTACGACCTGGTAAATATCATCATGTTCATTTCACAGATGAGCCATTGGAGGGTCCATATACAATAGCAAGTGTTGGACACAGAGTTTGAACCCAGAGCTGACTCCCAAAGGCAGGCTGGTCCTTAGCTAGATGGAAGGTTGCAGCAATGCCTGCGGCAGCCTCAGGCTGAGTGGTAAAATGGATTATTTAGTTGTGAGTATAGTGCATGGAAATCTGGGATTGTGAAACGGACTTGATTGAGACAAAGTAAAACAAAATGTCTTTACAAAATGAGAAATGCTGTTTTTCTCCTGAGATTTACGGCCTGGTGTGAGGATTATGGTGCTCAAAACCCAACAAAACCATCACCAGCAGTACCTGTGATGGGTGGGGAGGGAGAAAGGAATCAAGGAGAGAGAGTAAGTCAAAGATGTGTGGATGGAGAGCCAGGGGAAAAAAATAGGCGGGTGGGGGGGGGGTGGGAAAAGAAGAGCCTTTTGAAGAAACAGATATCTTTAGATTATCCTACTGAAAGCAACATTAAGAGCATATGGGTGATTTTGCCAGGAGTCCTGTCAAGTCACACGAGGTTAATTATTTTGACCCCCATTTCCTGCTATCACACTTGACTGAGGGCATCCCAGACTGGAAAGGGCACCACTGCCCTCAGTAACGTGTCTACAGCAACTAATGACCTCTCTGGAGTGTAACTCAAGTTCCAACTGGAACTCTGGGCGCAAACGGGCTTTGCAGGAATGGCTTCCACATAATTGCTCCTGGTTTCTGGTCCATTTTGGCAAGAAACACAGGGATGCGATTGTGAAGCCTTCTTTTTCTTTCTTTTTTTTAAGGGCCTGTGGTCCATCTTTCAGTATCAGAGAATACGTGACTGTTGGAAGCTTGTTTGCGCAGAAGCACTAGACTGAGCCCGAGGAGGGTGGGGGCTGAGACTGCCTTGTGGACGTCCATCATTCCCGAGAGCCTGGCACGTGCGAGTAAATCAGTGACCATTTGAATAAAAGGGTGAATAGGTGCTGAAGCTTTGTTTCTTTGAGTCCATCCTTTTTTTTCCCCCCTAGTTTTGAATCTCTCCAATGTATCAAGCTCTCGGCTGGCCCTTGAGGATATACTGTCAATAGAACATATTGTACATCCTCAAAGTTAGTAGGACAAGTCTCCTGTTTGCGGGAGGGGATGATAGAACAAGACACTCAGAAACTTACAGGCCTGACTTTGTTACTTTTTTTTTTTTTTTGAGGAAGATTAGCCCTGAGCTAACATCTGCCACCAATCCTCCTCTTTTTGCTGAGGAAGACTGGCCCTGAGCTAACATCCAGGCCCATCTTCCTCCACTTTATATGTGGGATGCCTACCACAGCATGGCTTGCCAAGCTGTGCCATGTCCGCACCCGGGATCCGGACCGGCAAACCCGGGGCCGCCGAGAAGCGGAACATGTGCACTTAACCACTGCGCCACTGGGCCGGCCCCAAGACTTTGTTACTTTTTAAAGAAATTCTTCTCCTTTGGTTGGATATCTCTGTTAAACAAAAACTACAAGACCCAGGGATGCTTCTGGAAAATCAAGAAGCACAATAGTTTAAGATTCATTCATTAATTTAAGAAATATTGATCGAGTCCCTACCGTGTGGCAGGAGCTCATTTTGGTGCTAGGAAACTATGTGAATAAGGCAACCCCAAATCTTTATTTTTCAGGAGCTCATATTCTAGCTGGGGAGGCAGACAATACAAGAGAGAAATAAGCAATGTAAGAAATATTGGGGACGCTCCATTGTGATAGGTGCGGGACAGAGAAAGGGTGTTAGATTTTACTCTCAGATGGGAAGGCAATAATTCTCCACGTTTCTCTCATTTCCTGTTCAGACAAACAGACTGTCTGAAGCTTCTCCATTTTGCCAACCACCTCTAACACTCCTTTGGAGAATTCCGACAGATGCACACCCACCTGCTATTTCCTACTGCTCAAAATTCCATCCCAACTGTGAACAAATGAATGAGCCTCCTTGCTCCTCAGGTGCCTTACCTGTCAGATGAGCATCACTGTACCTGCAGGGCTGTTGCAGGTCAAGATAAAATAGATGTGAAAACAGCTGAGGCCCGGGCAGCGCTTGATCACACTTTCTTCTGAAAGCAAAATAAGATTCTTTCATGGGGCTCTTTCGGGGCTTGAGTAGACAGAGGTCGAAAGCACAGATCCTGTGGCTCTCGTGTTTCCACAAAGGAGGGGGAGTTCAGAATCACAGCACTTTTGGGGCCAGGGGACCTTCCAGCAAGGCATCATAGGGTAGAAATAACCTTCTCAGAGTGTCCCCACCCGGCTCGGGGGAAAGGCCCTGAGCCCGGCGGGAGACTCCTCTGCTCGTCCGTGGGACCTCCCTGCACGCTGGCTTATGAATATCGATGCTGCGCCGCGAAACTGCTCTCACGTCTAACCCCGGTTCCTGACTGCACACTTCTCATTCTGCATGGGGACCAAAGAAAAATCACAAGTCCACAGAGTGTGGCTCCACGTCATCTAGGTCTCCTTTCGACAATAGTGATAATAATACTGGCAGCTATGGTTACTGAGCTTTTCTTAGATACTTACTAGTGCTTTCCATGATTTAGCTCATCAGATCCTTCCATCAAGTCTAAGAGGCGGGTACTGGGACTCTCCCCATTTGACAGATGAACAAACCAAGGTGTAGACAAGTTACACAGCATGCTTCCAGGAACAGAGCTAGTATGTGGTGGATCCAGGACTTAAACGCACAGCTGTCTGACACCAGCACCTAAACCCTTGAGCACAGCTCTCCACCGCCTCCTGAGGTACACGGGCGGCAGCATGATTCAGTGACCCTGGACACTTCCTGGATGCTCATTCTTACACCTGCAGTGGGACCGTGGGCAATTTACTGAACCTCTTTAAGCCTTAGTCGCCTTGTCTGTAAAATGGGCAGAATCACCTCACAGGACGAAATGAGATGTTTGTTCCCAATGCATGTGGATTCCCTTTCCTCCATGACAATCCAACTTGTACAGAGAAACGTGCTAGGACTTTCCGATGCCATGTCCCCTGGTATCCCACAATCCAGAGCTCTCTGCTGTACGCACAGACCTCTGCTCTGCCCACCCCTTGGGGACAATTGTTGGTTTGCAAACTGGCCCCTGTATTCGCAGAGGGCAAGAAGAGAGGGAAGAGAGAGGCAGACACTCTGGACTGGTAGGTGGCAGGTTTAGTAAGCAAGGCAACTTACTAACGAGGTTTGTCTGGGGCTGCCGCAAGACGAGCAGACCTCCGCACCCGCCCGCCAGCATCTTAAAAGTTTATACAGAGGCTGTAACTGGGCTCAATCACCTACACTGTCCAGAGGGTCTCAACAACACCATATTCTCTCAAGACTGTGTCCTTGAAACTAGCTCCCACTGTGGGAACGGTGGGCAGAATGTACGTTCCAAGGACAGGGGATGCGGTGAGGAGCATCCGATGGCCCAGGTCCAGCTCGCGGGTCAACCACTGGCCACATCCTCTCGATTACCAATTCCCACAACAACAATGTCTCTTATTTATTGGTATCCGTCCACACTGCTTCATCACAGTGCCCATACCAAAATTAGCAGGCAATAAATCCTTGCTAAATTGAATGCGTAATCAGACACAGGAAAAGGAGACACGTATACATATGTATATATTTGTATTTGCATATACAGAGATAGAGGGAGAATACATTTACCTCGTTCTCACTGCTTCCATAATAAGCTCTTGAAAACACAGTGTCTGGTGGCTTTTCTGTGGCCCTTTGGACGACACACACAAGGACCCGCGGAGTCTGGAAGGCTCTCCCTCGATAGGCCTCTGGCCAAGTCCTACAGTTTCCTCCAGCTCCATCTTCTACTCTCCTTCCTTGCCGCTCTCCTCAGCCCTCATTGATTTCCTTATCCTGAGAGTCAATTCTCCTTGTCACGGCCAGTCGATGAGGCACTGCCACGCTGCTTCCCGTGTCACAGCTCTATGAAGTGTCTGCAGAGGAAGCTGGATGAGAATAACGGCAGAGTGGGAAGAACACGAAACCTGGAGTCAGGACACTGGAACTTGAGCCCCAATCCCCCTGCTGTCTCCTCAGGTCCTTCAACCCTCTAAGGCTCAGTTTCCTCCTTCATATCAAGGAAATGCTGATCCCTCTTCAGTGACACAGATGGAAGACTTTATTAATGCCTTTCCCATGAGACGAAAACCTCCATGAGCACAGGGGCTAGGCTCTGTACATCTTGTGCATCCCGCGTAGCATCCACCACAGGGCTGGACACATGAAAACACGCGTAATGAATTTATAGTAGGATGCGTATCGATGCGGAGAAAAAGATTATAAACATAAATGCATTGCTCCTTTTTCCCTCCATCCTGTTTCCCTCAGTTATTACTTTTATTTCATGTTGTTTTCTGAAAGAAATCGGGAGTAAATAAATGGAATTAAAAATGCGTTCAGGAGATACAGAAAAGTGGTCAAACGAAAATAGTTGCACAAGTGAAGCGTGCTGGATCCATGTACACTGAAGCACCTTTTAAAAGGAGCAGAAGGATGAACGGGGGAGCAGGGGGCGGGGGGCACTGATACAAGAAGGTAGGCAGGTCGGCGAGAGCGGATCGATGAGTCAGGGAGGTTGTGTAAGGAGCAGAGAGCTCAAGGTAGGATAAAACACCACCGCTGCCAATGACCCATTCCCGAAGATCAGAACAGTTGTAACCACAAGGGGGAGAGGAAGCTCCACTCCAAAGCAGGCGGGACCAGCTTCTGGCGCTGTTTTCCTTAGCTGCTGTTCTGGCGCGTGCCAGCTCACCTATGGCCGCGGTGGTGGTGCTGATAAAGTTTTTGTTGAAAGCCTGCTGTGGCTGGTTGACTTCAGGGCCCCTCTGTTATCCGTCCCTATGTGGGAGGCAGACGGCTCCAGGGACTGAGAGACAGGGAGAAAACAAACAGCGATGGTCTCTTTCTTCTGCTTCCTTCCCCGGGGGAAAGAGGGGCAGAGGCAGTCACAAAGAGGAGGATGCATAAGGACACAAACGTGAAATAAAGAACATAGGGAGAAGGAAAACACAAAGCAGAGGGTGAACAGGAGAGAAGTGGGCTGGGGGGGACATTCACAGCCGGGAGGAGAAGGAAAATGACATGAAATCAAAGCAGAAATCAAGGCCTCTGGGCCCTGGGTGCCTTCTGCTATCCATGGGGTAGATTTGAGCCAGGCCTGCTTCGTTTATACGGCAGAGGACTTGGGTGCCTTTAAAGAGTGGGACTGCGTTAAGAGGCCTTCAGGATTGAAAAAGGTGTGGTCAGGTGTGGTCCAGAGGCCTCTCCTCGGCCTACCTGGAGGGGCAGGTATTCGTGACGAAGGAACTGTATGTAGACGTGTCTCGCTGAAAGCTAATAAGAGAAAGAAGCCACTGACTCTGTCTGTACTAAGGGATGAGGGCTCACCTTACAAACTAATTTATGGTTATCAATAAATAGATGGAGGGTAAGGAAGAGTTTGGAGGTCCTCATGCAATTGTCTTCCTTATTTCACACTGGCAAGCATTTATTAAACACCTACTATTTGTTTCTTTATGACATCATTGTTCTATCAGGTTAGCAAAGTAGAGAGAAGCTTGTATGGGAAGTGTCAAGGTCAGCCGTCCAGTCAAAGTCAGGCGGCAGGGAAGATCTGGTGGGTAAGCAGCACTCAGTTCACATCTAACCTCAGCTTCACTGGCACCCATGGTTTTGGAGACGATGAAGTAAGGAGAACTTAGTCCATGGCCCCTGAAGTCAAGGTTTTCCTGTCCTATAACCCCAGCTGAGACTCTCTGCTGGATGCGCGGCTCTGGCTCCACCGAGGTCTTCTCTGGGTGCTGGGGAAGCAATGGGCAGGGTGGGGAGGCAGGAGGTGCCCCTCGTCTTCCTCAGAAACCGCGCCCAGGGCAGGCCTAGGTCCCCCAGGGTAGGGAGAGGGTGTCCATTCTTGCATCTCAGAGAAGCATCTTCAGCATCAGAGATAAGAGGATTCCTCCAGTGTCCATTTATTCATGAATTCTTATATTACTGAGCACCTCCCATGGGCCTCGTGCTGGGGTATAGCCTCCAATAAGCCAGGCAGGGTTTCTGCCCCTGGGGGTGGGAGTCGGGGTGGGGGGGGGATGGGAGGTCTATGTTCCAGTAGGAGCAACAGATAATTTACAAGGAGATGAGATGAACTTCAGAAAATGACAGTGCTGAGAAGAAAAGGAAACACGTGATGGGATAGTGAGTAGAGACGGGGAGGCCAGCCAAGGCCTCTCTGAACAGGTGACACATGAGAAGAAACCAGCCATATGGGAAATCTTTCCAGGCAGAGGGAAATACAAGCACAAGATTCCAGAAACCACCTTGGCATGCCTGATTCATAGGAAGAGCTACTGATGCATGGCTGGCTCCGGGTGGGGTCGCTGTTCTGCCCTCCATGAACCCATAAAGGAATGGGGCCTTCTAGGCCCCGCCCTCGAGGTTTGGACTCAGTGGGGCATGGGTAGTGGGAGGGGGAGCAGAGCAGGAATCTGCGTGTGTAACAAGTGTTGGGTGACTCCGATTCACCTGGCCCTGTCATCACACTGCTCCAGCAGATGGTGACATGGGGTTAAGGACCAGAATCCCAGATTCTAACTCATTTTTATCCCATTAACTAGACACTTATGATTTGGTCAAGACTCATGTCCACTCACAGCGGCAATGGAAAACTGGTGCAGGAGGAAGCCTCAGCAATGATTTAGCACAAACAAAGAAACAGAACAGAGAGGCTACATGGTTTTCCCAAGGCCACACAGCAAGTCCATTCCAGGGCTCAGACCAACTGGCAGCTGAGCCCCCAAAGTCCACACTGTGTGGACTGGCTTCTGTAGTTTTCTCCTGGAAAAAAAATAAAACAACTACAAATAAAATCTCAATAAGGTCTGCATTAAATATCTGGCTTTGCTTAATGCCCCTCCCTGGTATACCCTTCATAACAAATTATTGCTAAGTGTACACTGAGGTAACTAAATGGGACTGGTTGTTGCTCGAGATGTTTATTTACAAACCAGCCAACAGCGGGGAAACACTGGTTTACAATAGTTGACCTTTAACCTTTCTTTATGGCAATGACAAGCCAGGAGGAAAAGTTGTATATTGAGCCCTCTGAGTTGGAAATAATAATGCCATCTGCATATTAGAAAAGAATGTCTCTTTTTGTTTTTTTAATTAGGGAGTGATGGTGGCAGCGCACATAGCTGGTTCATGTTAAGTAGCAAATTAGCATTCAAGCTGATGGTAGATTTCAGCTTCCTAACCCTCTGCCTGTCACCGCTGCGGGAGGCGGGAGCTGCCCTTGGAGGCTCTCACCCTCCCCAGGCCCCAGGCTCCGGGCTCCGGGCAGACCCCGGGCTCCCGGCAGACCCCGGGCTCCCCAGAGTTGGAAGAGGGTCCCCCTCCTTGTATCTCAGAAAAGCAGCCTCAGCGTCAGAGAAAGGGAGTTCATCAACGTGTTCATTTATTCATTTATTCATAAGTGAATACATTTATTACAGCAAAGATCTGGGCACATTGTCTAATAGGGGGTTAAACTGCCTGGTTTGTAAGTGGCTTTATCTGGAAAGTGTATGTTTAGTTACAATTTATCTGGAAAGTTTATGTTTAGTTACAATTTATCTGGAAAGTTTTTATTTATTTATTTATTTATTGAGGAAGATTAGCCCTGAGCTAACTACTGCCAATCCTCCTCTTTTTGCTGAGGAAGACTGGCCCTGAGCTAACATCAGTGCCCATCTTCCTCTACTTTATATGTGGGATGCCTACCACAGCGTGGCTTGCCAAGTGGTGCCAGGTCTGCACCTGGGATCCAACCCGGCGAACCCTGGGCCACAGAAGCAGAACGTGTGTACTTAGCCGCTGCAGCACTGGGCTGGCCCCTGAAAAGTTTATGTTTTAAAGTTAATGTTTAGTCATATACTTAACATTTTGCCTTCATCAAAAAGACCACAATTACACACAATTATGGCAGAGCCTGAAAGTCTGGGCCAAACAACCCAATGTAAACCCAGTCCCCCAAACCCCTACACATACGCAGAGTGCTAAGTGAATAGGTGTTGTAAATCTGATTGAAGAGAGGAATGCTTAATGAATGAAATACTTGAAAGGCATTTCTAAGGATCCTGGAATATCTGATGTTTGTATATAAACCATACAGCTAATTGTTTTTCTACGCCCAGAAGGTATTGTCAAAATTAATTTGTAAGAGCTCTATTTAATTGGCTTTTAAAAATAAGCTTTAATATAAATAGTGTACTTATGTAAAACTTAATTTTCTTTCATCTGCTAGAACGACAAAGTTTTCTTGGACTCTTGGTCTGTTGTTGATGGTATGGTGAAAAGTTTTTTTTTTTTTTTAACCTTTTAAGCAATCTGCCCAGAAAACAAAGATTCTGTGTTTTATCAAAATAATTTCCTGTGCTTCAAGTTATCTTTTTCAGGTCTTTGGTTACTTAAAAAAACAGAGTCTTCTCTACTAGAAGTGCTAAGTTTTTTTAAACTATATAACTTTCTGTCATTGCCTTTGGAATCTTCAATTGTCACTCTGGTTACATGGATAACAAAGTATTATTTCACAGTGACCTATATCCTATTTAATCAAGTGTTTTAAAACATTTTGATATTTTTGACTTCCCCAAAATCAAATTCTAAATGAATTCTTGTTGACCTTGAACTAACTTTGGGCTTTTCCAGAGGACATCTGGAACATCTCAAAAGATGTGTTCTCTCTCCTTATGAAAGATATTAACCTAATTAGACTTATTCAATACATTAAATCACATGGGAAGCATCATCAAATAAGTGATGCTAAACTTCCTTTAGGATATATTGATATGAAATTTCTAAAAATCTGGTGTGTCCAGGTATCCTGCTATCACTCATAATTTTAAAAAGGACGTAATACAAATACCCAAATTTCCTCATCAATTGCATTATAATGAATTCTCCTCGAATTTTTAACCATGCCACTTTAAAGTCTTTTGTCATTTACAGACGGCTATGTTTACTCTGATGCTTTTGCACAGTTGTTCCTGCAAAAGTGCTTCATCTTCAAGGAGATTCATGGAAAGACTCTGACGAGTACAGATCTGATAACACATGAGTTTGCTGTCACACAGGAGGAGCAACAATGCACCTTTCAAGCGCTTCCCCAAGGCTACCTGCATAGCATGTCTCGCTGTGTCGTGGGATGGTAGCCAGAAGCCTGTCTCTGTTCTGCTTCCCCCATCAGTAAAATGGGCCCATTCCATTGCTGGGTTGAGAATATGTTCCATCGACGCCCTTTGCCATGGCTCAAACTCCCACCTTGACTAAGTGGCATGCCTATTTGCAGGAGAGGAGCACCCTTTCCACCAGTCCACCATCTACAGAAATGTGGGTGCTCCTAGGCCCTGTAGAGTATGTAGGTTCTCCAAATGACCCTGCCTCTCTTCCGGTGGTGGCCCCTGCAGCCTGTAGGGAGGGAGTGGAGAAATTCCCACTGATGCCTGCTATACGGATTCCTGGAAACAGGAACAGACCACAACAGCCAGAGGGCTGAACACAGAGCAGGTTGGCCGGTGGTCACTCCTGAGCCCTGGCTGTTAACCCTCTACTCTGACAGTTGGGCTGTTCTAAAGGGATTAACCCTACGGCTTGGATAATGGGAAACTGAGGGGTGGATGATCGTGAATAAGCCCTTGTGGGGTCAGGATAGGTGGAAAGACATTTGGGTTCACCTGCAAGAGCCTGAGTCAATCCTCACTGTTTTCCACGTCCCTGCTTATAATGTTCTGACCCCTCCTGGCAATCAGGAAGCTGACACTCTAGCCAGGGTAGAAGCCTTAGCAACTGATCCATCAGTAGATACAGAAGATTGGGGGCATAGGAAGAGTGGCCACCACAGTGCCCGGGTTGGATCATATATTGCCAAGGATGCCGGATTGTCCTTGACATACAGTGACTTGGTTAATGCAGCAACAGCAAGTCCTGGGTGTTCTAAACGATGCCCAAAGCAACTGTAAAGGAGTCGGGGGCCACCCACCAGAGCTGCCAATCAGTGAGACATTGGCAAATTGATTATATTGGCCCCCTCTCTCCGAGAGAAGGTCCTAAACACTCCCTAGTTTGTGTGAACACTGCATCTGGTCTAACCCAAGGTTTCCCCCATCCCCACGCAAATCAGGCTGCCACCATTAGGGGATTAGAGAAACTCAGCGCCACACATGGATATCCTCGTTGAGTAGACAGTGATCGGAAATCACCTTTCAAAGGTCATAATGTGCAAGACTGGGTAAAAGAACACAACCTTGAATGGGGGTTCCATCTCCCCTAAAACCTGCAAGTAGCAGGTTCGTGGAAAGAAAAAATGGAATATGAAAGCAGCAGATTAAATTATTAACAGGTGAACCCAACTTGGCTGGGTGGGCTAAAGTATCGTCCCACGCTTGAATACCTTTGAATGATCAACTGGTAGGGCCTGTCTCCCATATGCCAGACTGGGGACCCCTACTGAGACATCCCATGCCATGAAGGTATGGAAGTCGTGGGAAACAGCCAGTGCCCCGACTCTCACCATGGATCAACGTTCTATGCTGCTGAGAACACCAAGCCCCAGCACGCCGGGGACAGGCGTTATGTACTGGAATCTGCAATGCGACGTCCCACCAGGATGAGTGAGTTACTTCACACCCCTGGGTGAGGCGGAGCTACTTAATCTTCACTGGGATCCTGTTGTTCTGCTGCAAGCCGGACTGGTGGAAACGCACTACACTCGGAGTGGAACAGGCACCATTGAAAGAGGGGGGAAGGTGGGGGTCCTTGTCTGGCATATCCTGCCCCTGGTCCGTCTCCTCAAGCCTGACAGTGCTGCCTCCCCTGGCCAACGTGTGTGTATGCACAGCCAGTTAGGTTCCTAACACTGCCAAGCTTCCTGTCCTCTAGGCCAAGTGGACACGTTCTGTTTCCCATTGGTACGATGATTTGGCTGCGTCTTCGTTCCCTCCATTGACCTGGACGACATTATAGCACACATAGAAGCCATTACTAAATTCACTCAGCAAGCCTTGAACGACAGCTGACAAAGCCTGTCCTTACTGGACACTGAAATGTCTCTATTGATAGGATGGCCTTGGACATTATTCCTGCCTCGCAAGGAGCCACCTGTGCCATTACCCAAACAGAATGTTGAGTGTTCATATCTGATGAGTCTGCTAATGTGGCGTCTTTATTAAACCACATGAGGACATGAGTGAACGCCCTGAGTGATCCCACCCCCAACTTGGGGGGGGTTAATAAACCAGCGGTTTGGATCATGGGGCTCTTGGTGGAAAAAATTGTTTTGGGAATCACTATCTTAATCTGTGTTTTCTCTTGAATGTGCCTGTCTTATTGCTGTGGCGTCTGCCTCTAGTGTAGCCAGACAGCCACCAAAAATGAGCACCTCCATGCTGGTGAAACTCCTTGCTGACCTCTCAGGGCAGATTATGGAAGAGGGGGCGTGTGAGACTGTAAGACTGGGTCACAAGGCGTGGAGCGTTCGGGGAGGTAATCGAGACGTCATGACCACCACCGGCTGACCCTTGAGGTGCACCCAGTAGCAATCTAGGGTCCTCACCCCCACCCTGTCCTTGGAATGTGCATTCTGCTGCCTTCCCCACACTAGAAGCTGCCCCAAGGACACAGCCTTGGGAGAGTAAGGTGTCTTGGGACCATCTGGACTGAACTCAGTTAAGGACTCTTTATAAACTTTTAAGATCCTGGCAGGCAGCTGTGGAGATCTTCTCATTTACAGTGGCCCTAGATAAGCCTCCTTAATTAGCCCCCTTGCTTATTAAACCTGCCACTTCCCAATCAGGAGAGGTCTGCCTCTTTCTTCCCTCTCTCCTTGCCCTCCTTGTACTGGGGCCAGTTTACGAACCAACACCGCCTCCACCCCCACTGAACCCTGAGTTACTGAGCGTGGGAAATGTGTTTCACCCCTCTTTGTTTCCCCAAAACCAATACAGTGTCTGGTACAGAGTTACAGTTCAACAGGCTGATGGGCCAAAGATTAGAGAGTGTCATCAGGGAAGTCTTCCTGTAGGAGAGGGACCTCAACCTGTGAAAACATGGACAATAGGGATGTGGCTTGGTGGAGAAGAGGAAAGGAAGAGGGCTGCTTCACACGTGTGGAAGGGGGAGCTGGCACGTGTGTGGTATGGGGTGAGTGTGTGTGAGTGGATGCGGCAACTGGGGTAGAAATGCTTACCCCCTTCCTAAATTTGGGGAGGAGTGTTTGGGTCTCCTTTTGAACCTATGTTTTGCAGGAAAACGTGCCTGAGTTCAAGCCCCAGCTCTGGCACTTACTAGCTGTGTGGCTCGGTCAGGGCACCTTACTTTCTTGAGCCTCAGTTTCCTCGTCTGTATAAAGGGGTAATAACAACAACACACACCTGTCAAGATGGTTGAAAGGGTTCAATGAGATGGTGACACCCTCACCTCACATCATATAATAGATTCTTGGTTAATTTTGGTATTGTTATCTGAAAACCCTGTCCCCATCTAGGCAGCCCCATAGGCAGGGGTGTGAGACCTGCGGGATGGCACATGCATGAGGTTGACTAGCCTCTGTCGTTTGTGCTTACGGGTGATGCTTCTGTCTTTTGAGCTCCCACGGTGAATAACCCACCAATTTAATGCCACGTGCTGCCTCAGAGTGCGTCGGACACTCTTCTCAGTTTGGATCTGGTTTAGCAAGAGGGCAGATGGGAGAGAGAAATATTTCAGAGTAGATACAAACCAAGAGGGACATTCCCTAAGCTGCCTTCTTCCGAACTATCTTCCAAGGAGCTTTAAGCTTGGCATGCTCTGGGAACACCAGGGTGGCTCCACAAGGCGCCTTCATGTGGCTCTGCCCCAGCCTGGCAGTGTGCACTGGGTTGGCCACTGGAACCTTCCAGGTCCTTCCCTCCTGGTGGGGATTTAGCATCATTGATTCTAAAGGTTCCAGCCATTTGATCCCAGGCATGGGGCAAGCCACACCCACCTCCTAGCAGGGGGCCGATTTCCAGGGGATTTTTAGGAAAAAGGAGGTAGGCGGCTGAAAGCCCAATTCTTTGCTCCAGCTGTGCTTCCATCGGGCAAATCCTGGGGCAGACACACACACATACACACGCAAACACCCCAAAGTACGCAGCCAGCCCTACCTGGAACCCCAGCTGTCTTCCTTCTTCAGATACAGACTCTCCTGATAGCTCTGCGGCGGAGGGGACTACTTGTTGCTCTTTCTCGGGGTCCCCAAGGGGCGCCTGGCTCTTCATCTCAGGAGGGGCTCCGGCTTCTTGGGATATTCTCCTCCCACCAGCACCAGAGGCACTCTGGTTTTAGATTGCTCCTTTTCCTTCCCCGTTTTCAGCATCTCCCCTCTGGAACCCCAGCTGAGTCTGATCTGGGAGCAGACGTTGCTGCAATGGAATGCTGCTTCCACCCCCACACCTGGCTCAGGCGAGTTTATCAAGTGCCTCCCTGCCATCTATGGGGGCGGGGTGTCACGTCCTCACTCGCAGGGCTCGTTCTCCACCTTCGGCGAGAAGCCCCCACTAGCTCCCTCCAAAAAAGGCCACAAAGAAACTTTCGCCGGGCCCCCAGCCCCCACCAGCCCTTCCCCCCTCGCCCCGCCCTTCCCCCCCAACAGCCTGGTGGAGGAGCGGGCGAGGGAGGCCGGCTCGCTCTGCGCCCTCTAGGTCTCGCTTTTCTTCCGGGAGGCGGGGGAGAGACGAGTGCCGGTCCGAGCCCCCGCATCCTTCCCAGCCTCCCGGTCCTCGCCTCTCCGCGGCAGCGCGCTGCCTCCTCTCCAAGGCGCTAGCCGCGGCCGCCGGCATTCGGAATTCTGCCCAAAAAAGGGGGCCTGGAGGAGGAGGAGGAGGAGGAGAGGAGGGACGGAGGCCGGTGGCGAGAAACGGAATCCGGAGTCCAAAACAGCACGGGGAGAGGAACCGAGCGGCGGCGGCGGCTGGGAAGGCTTCTGCCGCTGCGCCCGCCCGCAGTGCATCAACGTGGCCGCCCTGACATCCCCAGGATGGTTAACACGGGGCACTATGCGCTGGTTAACAGGCTCCGAGCCGCCGAGCGACTTGTTTTAAGCATTTTCTCCCTCGCTCTCGCTTTTAATCTTGTCTCTAGTGGCGTGTGTAGGGGGGAGGACTTTATTTCCATTGGCTAAGCCTTCCCTTCCCACCCACATCTCTTCCACATCACCTTGGTGTCTCCCTAAATAAAACCAGCCCTCCTTATCGCCTGGAAAAAATCAGGAGCTAGAGTTTGAATGGGTTTTATATAAACACTCACCCCTGTCAGCGTGCGGCTGGGCTCTCTGGAGAAACTCACAGCCCTGGCCTGATGCTCGCTCTGCCGTTCTCTCCCTTGAACGTCAAGGTTTGAGCAGAGCCTGAGGACTGGGAACTCTTCCCTGAAATTTGATCAACCTGAAGCCAGTTGCGGAACTGCACAGGGTCCCCATGGACCTCAAGGAGAGCCCCAGCGAGGGCAGCCTGCAGCCCTCTAGCATCCAGATCTTTGCCAACACCTCCACCCTCCACGGCATCCGCCACATCTTCGTGTATGGGCCGCTGACCATCCGGCGTGTGCTTTGGGCCGTGGCCTTCGTGGGCTCCCTGGGCCTGCTGCTGGTGGAAAGCTCGGAGCGGGTCTCCTACTACTTCTCCTACCAGCATGTCACCAAGGTGGATGAGGTGGTGGCCCAAAGCCTGGTCTTCCCAGCGGTGACCCTCTGCAACCTCAATGGCTTCCGCTTCTCCAGGCTCACCACCAATGACCTGTACCACGCTGGGGAGCTGCTGGCCCTGCTCGATGTCAACCTGCAGATCCCCGACCCGCACCTGGCTGACCCCACGGTGCTGGAGGCCCTGCGGCAGAAGGCCAACTTCAAACACTACAAGCCCAAGCAGTTCAGCATGCTGGAGTTCCTACACCGCGTGGGCCACGACCTGAAGGATATGATGCTCTACTGCAAGTTCAAGGGGCAGGAGTGCGGCCACCAGGACTTCACCACAGTGAGTACTTGGCTTTGGGTTCACTCTTGGGCTTGGTCGTCTTGAGAAGTGCCACGCCGGTGGTCTCCTGCCTGGTTCAGAGTCTCCCTGTGCTTTGGAGCAGGAGAGAGAATAGTGTCTCAGTTGAAGGCCAAGACGGTAGTTGGCCAAAGTTGGTTGGAGAAGTCTGCCTGCTGGGATGCAGCACTGTTGTCTGGTCAGATGTGGAGGGTGAATGGGGGGCTTGCCGTGGGGGTTTCTTCCCCAAAGGTGCCGAGTTGGCCTCCTGCCAACCCCAGGGAGGAGGCCTGAGTTGTCCGTTGTCCAGGGCGCTTGGTGTCTGAGCTGTGTGATTGGAACAGCTTGTCATTGACGAGGTGGCATTTTCTCTCCCTCTCTGTCGAAGCTCGGAAGTAGCATCAGGCGCTGCATCCTGTGGGCTGGGCTGGAGCTAAAGCTGCCAGAGAAGGGAGTGTGGGGCCCCAGGCAGCCTGGCTGGTTCCAGTGGCTTGGGGAGCTTGCTGGAGCAGGTGAAGCTGCAAAGGTGTGGAAGTCTCTTTGCTTCCCTTTCTTGTGCGGATTCTGAGCTCCGTGTGGAGAGAGGAGAGGCCGGGGACCCCAGGGCTCTGTCTGGTCTGCTGGCAGGTCGGAAGCAAAGAGATGTCCAGGGTGTTTGGGCCGAAGGGGAGGGTCCAGGTGGAGGCCTGTGTGTAGGATGGTCGGTGAGATGCCTGTGAGGGTGAAGAGGTCCAGGCTGGCTTGTCTAGGAGCTGCAGCTTGAAACTCAAAGGCTCGGTTTTGCTGTATGTACAATCGCTTAACACCGTGGATGAGAGAGGAGTGGTGTGGGGAGGAGGTGAGCAGCTGTGGGATTAGAAAGCCTGGAGGAGGAGTGTGGAGCTGAGAAAAGAGGAAAAGCGGAGGGGGATGTGGCTCCCGTTCAGGATGGGGCTTCCTGGAGGGGCCGAGAGAGACAGGCAGGGAGGAGACAGGCTGCCAGGGCTCTTGGTTTGCCCAGTTAGTGGGCTGCTGGGCATCACTTGGCATAACAGGTCAGACTGCAATGGCAGACAATTCCTTGCTTCCAGGCAAGTCTGGGACATCAGGGGCTGCGGGACCCTCCAGAAGCCCAGTGTGGCTGCTTCTCTCATAGCTGCCTTCGGGAGAATCAAGAACTTTCGAGTCTCAGAGCCTTGAGCCGAATTGCAATGGTAAGTTCTGGATGGCAGGTGCAGCAGTTGCAAAGGGACTGGACTCTGTCATCAGCACTTGTCCAGGGCCCTCTGCTTAATGAAGACATGCCCGACCTTTCCTGTGGGGCATCTTTCTCCACCTGCTCTCAGATCCACTGCCTACCAGCCTCTTGCTCTGACTTTCTTCTAATGCTACAACCAGCCTCTGCCCGCAGCCTGTGTGCTTGCTGTTGGCTGTCTCTGATTCTGGAAAAGCCCAGAGTGCCAGGGGGAGTTGCCTCTCACATCCTATAGAGCTGTGGTTCCTGGGGGAGCTGTTTTGTATTATCCGTTTTCAACATTGTGAGGAAGAGCAAAGCAAAATCTGGGTAGTGTATGTATGCTAAAGAGGAAGCAGGCATGAGCCGGGGGAAGGGACCAGCAGTTCTAGAAGCCCTTCTGAATAAAGCAAACAGGATCTCACACCATGTCACACACACATGATGTCTTAGGTGGCGTGGGGAGGGATGGGGAAAATGCCTCGTTCTTGGAGGCTGAAGCCACCCCTGTCTTCCACCCCATGCTTTCTAGTGCCGTGGCAACGCTCAGCTTCCCCGCTGCACCATGCAGCTCAGGATGCACTCAGCTGTTCCTCTCTCTGCCTGAACACACATGGAACACACAGACGGCAGAGAGAGGGTGGCACAGAGAGAAACTGCAGTCAGTAGCAGATCCTGGACCGAGTTCTCATGCATCCTCATGCTGCAAGTCCAACCAGTGGCTTCCTCTCAATTCATGACCAGGTTTCACTGAGAAGTAAAGGTTCTTTGACCCTAGCTTGCTGGTTTGTGCTTGGCCCATCATTTGAATTGCTAGGACCCTAAGAGGCCAAAGATCAGGACTTAAAGCCTTCCCTGAGCCTTTGATGTCTCCCAAATGGCGAAGTTGCCTGTGGATGTGGTTTATTACTTAGTAAGTGTCATGTCATTATCTGCCATCCTCACCAAGTTCAAGACTGACCTGGTTGAGTGTTCCTCCTTGGACTGGCCCTCTGTGTGTGTCTTCTCCCAGCACTGAAAAGAGGGTGAGCCTCAGGGCTGGGTCTTTAGGCTGTTTGGGGAGTGTCAAAAAGGGCCCCCACTCCAGGAGACCTGGAGGAGTCCCCAGTGGGGAGGCTGGTCTTTTTGCTCTGTGATCATAGTCAATAGCCATGCTGAGCCTCTGAAAGAAGGGACACGATGCCCAGCTTGTGGTAAGACCTTGCAGTGAGGGGTCATCCTTCCCACTGCCTGTCCCTTTTGGCATGGGGTGTGGTGCCCTTGTCCTTGGGCTCCCACACCACATGGGAGCAGAGAGCCTTGCAGGTGGCTGTTGGAGGAGTCAGTTCACTGGCCTTCTATGATCCATTTTCTCTGTTGCACATCCCTGTCCATTTGGCTTATTTACTAGGCTCTGCTTGGGGTTGTCCTATGCTGGGTGGCTTCTTTCTCTAAGTGCTGTGGCTGACTTACTAGGGGGAGGGGATGTCACAGGTGAATCGCTTTTCCTGTTTTTCTTTTTCTATAAAGCATACCTACTGCCATCTCCAGGACTAATGCTTTCACATAAGCTTCCTTATTCCAAGTTCTTAGCTGGTGTGCAATGAAGTGCATAATACCCTTTAATTAGTGAACGAGCCGTGATTCTAGAAGAGGGGAAGGCTGTTTGTGGAGGTTGAAAGTCCCCAGGAAGGCAGGTTTGGAATTCTGACTGCCGTGGGAACAGGTGTGCTCCGTGCTCATGCAGGTACACACTTAGCCCTCATCTGGGATGAGCTGACTTCAGATAGGCACATACTTTCCCTTCCTGGGAAAGCAGAAGAGAGCTTTGATTTCCCGGTGTCTACTCAGCAGAGATTGCCCCACCGACCCAGAGCAGATGGAAGGAAGTGGGGAGAGAGAAGGCTGGACGGGGGCGGGGGGTGGGGTCTCTGGCCATGATGTTGGATGATCTGAGGTTAAGATTAGGGGAAAGAAGACACAGGTTTGAATCCCAACTCCATCATTTTCTAGCTTATTCCCTGGTCATATTTTGTCCCTTCTCTAGGCCTTGACTTGCTCCTGTGACATAGGATAGTAATACATGCCTGTCTGACTCACAGGGCTGCTGGGAGGATGCGGCGTGTGAAACAATATATGTGGAAGTCCTATTGTACATTGTGACCGCTGTGCAGATGTAAGGCGAGTTATCATCACCATTAGTGGGAGGGTTGTTATTGTCCAGCCTACCTTCCCCGTTTGCAGCCCCCTCTTGGAGTCAGTCGATGAGTAATGCTATCAGGATAAAGGGAGGGGGAGGAGAGGCGGTTGCTGCCTTTTCTTTTGGAGCCCCACGTTAAGGCTCACCCTCACGGAGATAGGATTCTTAGAGTGGAGGTCACGGTTGGGTTCCATAGCTAACTCTTGGTGACAGGGGGCAACCCCACTGTGTGTGACGAGAACATGACTGTTTTACGTTTCTCTGCTCATCACATTGGAGTTCCTCTGCCTTCAAGTTCAGGAATGCAAATGACCCTTCAGTTGGCACAGTCAACCTGATTTCTATAATTGCATGTATTTGTGCTTTCAAATTGTGATTTCTTAGGAAAAACATGTCTCTTCTCACTGAAGAAAAGGTCTCTCCACAATGACATCCAGTTAAGGGGTTTCTGTGGATCTTATTCAGCTGTATCACACAGTGTTGTAGAGATGTGGAGGTGAGGGTTTGGGAAGCACACCTATGTGGAATTCTTTCACAAGGCTGGTGGGTCCGTAGCTAATCTGTACTCACTTCTTGTTCCAGGACGAGCAGGTGTGTGAAGAAGGTGGGCTCTGGGGAGAGTTCAGAGCTGGAATTCCAACTATGCCCCCTATCTGCTGGGCAAGCATCCTAACCTCGCTTTCCCTGCTTTTAAAACAGGAACAGTAATATCTGCCACTCGGAGTTGCAGTGATCCAGCGAGCCGACGTGTGCCAAGAGCTAGCGTGTGGCACATGCCCAGTACAGGACAGCCCCTGCTTTGCTTAGCGTTCCAAAGAGTACTGACTGAGCCCGAGCTCGACCCCGGCTCTCTTGACTCCAGGCCAGGGCTCCTCCCACTCTTCCGTGCTGTGACTCACCACCAGCTTGAAAGCACAGACCACGGCTACGTTTGTGGGATTCTTAATTCTCATAAAATGGTGAACTTTCACTTCTCTCAGTACTTTCGTTCCTGTCGGTTCTGCTGCCTGCACATGCTCTCCTGATCCGCCATCTTGGCTTCCGTCTTCTGGCTCATGCCCCTCACCTCAGCCCAGGAAGCTCGTGCTGCCCCAACCCTGATAGGAGTTGAGTGACCTAGGTACCATGCGTACAGCTTTCATCACGGTGTGACATCTTAGTGTGTGCACCTTCATTCCTTTGTCAGTCAGATAGAGCACCTGCTCTGCAGCAGTGATGATGAAGACAGACCAGATCCTGGCCACCAGAGAGGGCATGGGCCTATTTCCCATCCCTTCCAGATGGGGGCTAGTTGAGAATGGGAATCTTGTCTAATCCAACATCATGCTGAATACAGGGCCTGCCCACAACAAATCCCAGGACAGGTTTGTTAATTAGTTACTTGCTGTTTCCGGAACTGACCCAGAATCCTTTGCTCGTGGGCCTTTCTTTCTTACTTCTTTACCTTTTGCACCTCTGTCTTCATGTCTATTTATTTAAATCCTACTCATCCTCTAAAATCCAGCTCTAATATCTCTAGAGCCTTTTTCAGAAAACCGTTGCTGATCCCTCTCCCCATGAGCATAATCGAAATTAATCTCTTCCTCCCGTGTCTTCTAAACAGCATTTTGGCCTGTTCCTCTGTGGGAGCAGTCATTACGCATTTCCTTGTGTTATAATCATGAAGTGTTTAGATTAAAAGGGACCTTAGACTAAAAGAGATGATTTAATTTAATACCTGAATTCTTTAACTGCTGGTGATTTTTATGCCTGGGCTATTTCTGTCTCTCCTCCCTCTAAGGCATGATGTCTTTACTAACTTAATCTCAGGCCTCAGAACTGCTTAGCACATGGTAAGCTCTCAAAATGGGTCTTCAGAGTGTGTTAAGTGGGCTTGATGGTTTTTGAATGTAAAGTGACTCTAGAGTGGATATAAAGTGAAATAGCCATTCTTTGGCTTCCCTTTTCGGTATAGGTACCCAGGATTCCACCTGCCTTGGGATGACTTGTCTCATTATTGTTATTATTTTAATAGTATACTTTCTGGTTATAGAGACAATCCATGCTCATGGGAGAAAACTAGGGAAGTGTGGGGAAGAATAAAGAAGGAAGAAAAAATTGCCCATAATAGCATCCCAGATATAATTTCATGTATTATTTTGGCATTTGGGGAGTAGCTGCATTCGGTCACGGAGTGTGTGCCTGTGCGCATCCCCACAGCTGGGATCCCACCTTCTGTACATCTGGCGCCTCGTCTGGCATGCAGTACGCACCTCCAGTCAGCGTCAGCCTGCTCTCTTCTTCTTGGGTCCCCTGGGTAGTGTCCAGGGTGTTAGAAGTTCCCTCAAAGGTCCATTTAGAGTAAAAATAAAATCCAAATATATGTCTCAGTGGGTCTGATGAATACCCCTTTTGCGAGATGTGTTTTGTCTCATCTGCCAGAAGCACCTGGGGGTGATTTGTGAGAGAGAGGGTGGTAACTGCCCCCCTTAACTCAGCCTCCTTGGACTTTACGTGCCCAAGTGAACACCAGCTACTCTGCTTTGATGGCACTCTGTTGACAATCCAGCTGCGCATTTACCTGAAGCCATCTTGGTCCCACTGTATGTTGTATGTTGTATGTATGCTAGGATGAACCAGAGTTGTGTCCGTTGACACCAAATTAATCTCCTGACCCTGCTCCTTGGATGAGGCCCATGACCATGAGGTTCTCCTTGCATGACCATCCCAGTACATCTCAGCACACGAGTGTAGACCCTAACTCTCCCTCACCTGTGGCGTGTCTAGGCGTTTCGTCAAAATGGTCTAAGTTGTGTCTAATACAAATTAGATGATCAGGCACATTCCTTAAGATGCTTTTAAGTTTTGTGAGCATTTGCCATGTCCTTGGAGAGGCGACCTCTGCCAGGCTGTGTGAATGGTTCTCCGTAGTTCCAGGCTGTGGTTGGGATTTTCTTGTTCACAGAGCTTTAGGTTGTGACTCTGGAAGTAAAGGTTTCAGGGATGTGTTGAATTTCCTCTGATGTGATGGAGGGATAGGACGATGACAGCGATCTGACTATTGTAATGACCCACACCATCTACTTGCGAAGAAAAGCTCAAGCTCCTCCCCAGGCCACTGGGCTCATGGCTGGTTGCTTATGGGAACGAGTGTCTCTGAGACCTCCAGAACTGCTGATGAAAAAAGCCACCTGACAGCCTATTGAATTGGGAACTGGTCCCTTTCTGTCTCTCTACAGTGGTTCCATTTTCCTCTCTACAGAAAGTCCTTCCCTCAATGAAGTGATGAGTTCTAGAAAATTTTCTGTAAAGTGAATCCTAGTTTGCTACTGATTTCTATAGGAAGAGCTGATACGGGATTCCATTAAAAAAAAAAAAAATCTCCCAGGGACTGAATTAGTAGCTTTTAGCACCAGGTTTGCTGTCAGAGGTGTTGCTGCGTAGAGCTGTTCATGTTTTAAAGTAACCAGTACCCTATTCTCTCCATCAGACCGAAAATAGACTGCCTGGGTCTAGAGAGATCTGAACGGGGACCGTGTGCTTTCTCTTTTTCTGTCTGAGTGTTTAGGTTTGATGGAACTGCATTGAAATATTAAGCTTAACCAGCCAGGCCGTTTGACCCATGATCTATTATGACCTGGAACGAATGGCCTACATCACCTCTGCAAGTTTGAAATTCCATATGTCACATTTCTCCCATGCAATGGACTTAAAACCAGTCTGTACAGACTGGGCTTAGTGGTTACCGGGTAGCGGATGCTTCCAGAAATACATGTTCAGTATTTGATATACCTGAAGCCTGTGACAGAAGCCTGTTTATCAAGTTGAGCTTCATTTGGGAACAGTATTCTGAAAAGTGTCATCCGTTGGATGCTAAAGCATCTTTCCATCTCCCAGCTCTTATTTTCTCATAATTCAGGTCCATTCCCTGTTGATTACCTCGGTGGCCGTAGAAATTTATACTCAGAAGAAATAAAGCACGAAACACAGAAGGAACGTATTTGCCTGGATTTAATGACTTCTGTTGATTGAGTTGTACAACGTTGGGCAGGGTAATTAGCTTCTGTGGGCCTTGGTTTCCTCATCTGTAAAATGAGGGGGCTGAACCAGGTGATTCCCAAGGACTTGCCAGCCTGTAGAACTCTAATGCAATAGAACATAATCAAAATTATTTTCTCATCTCACATTTGTTTGCCGAAACTACAACTTTAATTTGTATTTGGGGGGAGGGAGTTGATGTTATTTTGTAAGCAGATATGTTTCTCCATTTGTTTGCTTGTTTTATTTAGATATGTACAGTGGAAGCAGTAACATCCTGATGCACTGAGCATCAGTGCCCTAGTGGGGTCGGGGAAGCACGGACCCTACTGTCAAAACGCTGTCCATGGGCCTTTCTGTGTCTGGCTCCAGCTCGTCAGTCTGACTGAGTTTCCATCACACTGGTCCCACACTTGTGGGCAGAGATGCACGTATGAATTAGCAAGGGAATCTGTGGAAGATTCTGTTGGTGTTCCCTCCAGAACCCCTTTACTGCTGCTGGGGGTACAGCTCCTGACCTCTCATATCTGCACCAAGAACAGGAGGATGCCCTTGGTCCACTGCTGCTGCCTCTCCTGGAGATGCCTGAGAAGGCATGCACCTCCCTGCCACCGGGGGGCAGCCAGTGGCCAGTGACTCAGTGACACAGGAGTACAAAATGCCAGTCATCTGGCCTCAAGATGGAACAAATTGCGGTGCTATTCACACTTCAGAGCTTCCCATGGGATCAGGCTTAGCTAGACTTCTTGGCTTCCCTTTTCTCCCTGCCCCATCCTGCATGCCTCCCTCCCTTCCAGGCTTTTCCTGAGGTCATTCCCTCAATAAGTCACCTGGACAAGAAACCCCATGTCAGGCTCTGCTATGGAACCCAACCTATGTAGCCATTAGTTTTAGCTTCTCCATCTGGAAACAGGGAGAATAGCCTAGTCGTACGGACCTACGCCTGGCTTAGAAAGAAGTACATGGCTTAAAAGACTTTAAAAGGCGTTCTAGATCTTGGAGTAGAAGATCCTTGGACTTTCTAGATCTCTGTCCTCAACTGAGGCCTGTAACAATTTCCAAGGGAGATTTTTCATAATTCAAATGAGCATCTCTCTGATTAGGATTCACTCGTCTGGGCACAGCTGGTTGGTTCCCCTTTGGAGTTTTTTGCCTGAGGAAAGCCGCTCTCAAAGTTGCTCACATCCTCAGAGCCGAACTATTGCTATTCTTCCAGCTTCTGCCTCCCCCTAAGCTGCTCACATTCTAGCTCACACGTTTATTAACACCTGCATTCTCATCGTTTCCCAGTGCCACTCTCTTTGAAAACTTCCCTTCCCACCCTCCTACCAGCCTTCAATGCCATTTCTTCCTGGCTGTGCATCAGTCTGGCTTCAAGCCACAGGGAGGAGGCAACTGCCTTTGATGTTGGCAGTGGCTCGGGCCCATCTATAAAGCAGGAGGCAGTGAGAGATGTACGGCTGACCAGGGGTGATACTCCTCATATGTCACCAAAACCGTGAGTGATGAGCGGCATAGGAAAGAACCGAGGCTGGTTAGCCTGAAAGGAGGAGTGGATGACTCAAGGCAGGATGAGTGCTGTCTTCAAACTCTTCATAGAGAAGAGGGATGAGGCTTTCTTTGTGCGAGGCCAGAGGGCAGAGCTAGCACTGATGTGGGGACAGAAGTTCAGAGGGGTGGATATCAGCTGCCTGAGAGGAGCTGTCCTGGGTGTTCAGAGGACCCACACTCTGTCATCAGCTCTAGCTGAGGCCATGCAGTTGCTTATTGGCAATGCTGTCAGGGTGAATCAATGTCAGGGAAGGAGCTGGATTTAATGACCCCTAAAGTTCCTTCCGACTCTGACCATCTTTGATTTATTTCCTTCCTGAACAGATATTCGGGGTCAGAGGTGAGGACCTTTGGCAGATGGCATTGGAAAGACCTGATAATAGACGCAAATCAGCACATCCAGCCTGCAGAACACCACCCCCCGCCCCCCCACCCCCCTTTCCCAATACTGGTGTGGCCTTGAGGCTGTTTCAGAAGCCGGGAATAAGAATGGTGCTGAGGAAGAATCTTTGGAGGCAAAAGAGCAGATATTCAGCGCATCCAGAGACAGGGCGGAAGTGTGCGGGTGGTGGTACCCAGGGCTTGACGTGGCTGTTAATTGACCTGGCCCCCGGAAGTGAGTATGCTCGGCTTCTCCAGAAGCGGTTCCCAGAGGAGATCGCTACAAATTCTTGGTGCTGGATCCAGTCCTAGAGAGCAAGTCTTGGGTGTGGTTGGGCCTGGCCTCGTTCTGTGTGGGGGCTGGGGAGACTGAGAGGCACGTGACTTAGAGGTAGCGCTGGGGTGGGTGGGGCTAGAGATAGACCCCGCCCTAGGGGCTGGGAAGGTAGGGAGAAGGCCCTGCCCAGCGCACGGGGGATTGTGGCAAGGGTTGGAAGGATGCAGGGGCTCTGGCACCTGAGGAAATTACATAAGGAGATATTTTAGCCTTATGGTGCAATCGTGGAATTTGGTGCCAGACAGGTGTAGGCTCCAGGCTTGCATGACTGTGATTTTTTGACGACTTAGTCAAATTCTTATTAGAAACATATATTTGGTCCTGCAAGAATAGAGATGCTACAAGAGCTTTAAAAATCCTTGGAATTTCCTGAGGGATGGGGATGAGAGGAACATCATTTTTATTCTTCTTAAGGCCCTTTCAACCATACCTGAGTTTATGCTAATGAAGTGACTCTTGGTGGCCCCTAGATAGCTTCAGGATGGGGGCTGGTTGCCAGAGGAACCAACCGTGTGGTTTGAAGGTGGGAGCCTGAGTTAGTCACCAATGGCCAGTGATTGACTCCATCATGCCAACATAATGGAACCTCCGTAAAAACCTCTAAACGAAGGGACCCAGAGAGCTTCTGGGTTGGTGAACATGTGGAGGTGCTGGGAGGCTGGCACACCCGGAGAGGGCGTGGAAAAGCATCATGCCCCCTCCCGGTACCTTCCCTATGCGTCTTTTCCATGTGGCTACTCCTGAGTAGTATTTTTTATAATAAACCAGCAATAGTAACTAAACTTTTCCTGATTTCCTTGAGCCATTCTAGCAAATTATCGAACTTGAGGAGGAAGTCGTGGGGATCCTTGATTTATAGCCAGTTGGTCAGAAGTGCAGGTGGCCTGGACTCCTGATGGCCGTCTGAAGCGGGGGGCAGTCTTGTGAGATGAGCCCTTGCCCTGTGGGGTCTGTGCTAACTCCTAATGGTCGGGGTCAGAATTGCTCGGTGCGAGGGGAAAACCCACACGTTTAGTGTCGGAAGTGGGGTGTTCTGTGACTAAAAACAGACCTTAGTAATGACTTTGTGCAAATTACTTACTCTTTCCAGGCCTCAGTTTCCTCCTCTGTTAAATAAGAATAATAGCGGCCTTTACTTCACTGGACTGTTTCTGGCAGTTGAATGACATAACATAAGTGAAACTTTTAGAATTGGGCCAGATGTAGAGTGTTAGCTATTTTGTTGCTGGTGTTATTTTTATTACTACTGAGATGAGCTGGCGATAAAACATAGTGACGAGGGATCCAAGAGCAAAAGGATTTTTTGGGAAATCCACATTGACGTCAGTGAGTTCCAAGTATGAGGGATGAGCTGCAATCGAGGCGGGCGCCCAGCTAGCTCCTGCTGTTGCTGTAGGGTGTCAGCTACTGTAGACACCCAGCCTATGTCAGAAAGCAGAATCTCTTCCCTTTGGTCAGCTCGGTGTAGCTTACAAAACCTGTTAATAATCGCTAACATTTTCTGAGTACGTAGTAATTCCCAGGCACTGTTCTAAATTAACCATTTCACACAAATCACCTGTCAGTCTTCACAACAGCCCAGTGAAATATGGAACATTCGTAGCTCTGTTTTTTTGTATGGGAAACATTGAGGCTCAGAAAGTTTAAAGGATGGACCCAAAGTCGCTCAGCTAGTGATTGGTGGAAGTGGGATTTGAACCAGGTACTCTGGTTCCAGATCTTCAGTGCTTTCTTTCTAAGATGCTATTTGATCCTCAGGATAACTCTGAAAGTGGAAAGACAACCATGTATCTGTTTCACAGTTGATCATAGGTAAGGCTCAGAGAGGTCTAGTGACCGGCACAGGGTCACTCAGCAAGAAAGTGGCCCTGTTGGAGATTAGAGGTCATGCCTCCTGGTTCCCTTTGAGGCTTCTCTGTGATGACATCAAGCTTATTTGTGTAGGGCTGAGCCGAGTGAAGTCAGGTCATATATCAGCAAGTCTGCAGCTCGAAAGGTTGGATTTAGGCCCGAGGTCCCTCAATTTATCTGCATCCTCCTTTGGGAACCAGGAGTTGGGCAGCTGCCAGAGCTGAAGCAGAGCCGGGAGGCGAGTGGGTGCAGGGGAAGCCTCAACTTGAAGCTGTAGTGCCTGGCTGTCCGTGGAGCCATCTGGCTCTTACCTGCATCCCTTGCCTTTGTGCAGGTAAACTGAGACAAGAGGCAGAGGCTGTCCAGCTGTCTGCGGCTGAAGGCTGGATGCAGGGTTGTGTGCTGCCAGAGAATATTCCAGCTTTCCAGAACAAGCCCTTCCAGCTACGATTCCAGCCCTAGAGGAGAAGGAGCAGCACAGATGCAGGCAAAAGACTGGTTCTGAGAGATGGCCCTCCCCAGACCTTTCCCTTTGATGAACATCCAGGTGGTTTCTGCGCTGATGTCATGTGTCTCGGGTGCAGCTGACTTCACTGGGAGGACAGCCGGGCCATTGCGCTTCAACTTCGTGAATTACACTTTCCCTATTAAAGGGAAGGCGGGCCTGGGATCCTGCTGCCACAATGGCTTATTGCAAGCACATCTCCGGGAGCTGGACATAGTCTTGTGCTCCTCCTGACCTCCCAGCTCAGGAGATCTGCACTGCATCCTCTGTCCTCTCCTGCCTGGTCTCTGGTTCAGGAAGGCACAGGTGCAAGTGCCGGGCAGCTCCACAGCGCCCCCTACAGGCAAGCTGAGAAGCTGGGGAAGGCTCTTCTTGCCAGGGTAACACTTGCTATCTCTCCAAGTTGCCACACGGGAGGCTCAGGGCTCTGATGGTAGAACTGAGCATCCGTTTTCAGATATGCATGTAATTCTGCCCTGCTGGCTCTTTCTGCCTCCACTTCTCCACTTTAAATCCAACTGTGGGTGGCAGAAATGATAAATTTTGGAGAAACAGAGGTGTTTAAGGAACCAAGTGGCAAGAGCTTGGCATTGAGAGCTTCAAATTCTAAATCAGTGACTTGAATTTGAAGGTCCAGTCCAGGTGCGCTCTGACTAATTTGCAGGTGGCAGTGTAGTACAATGGTTAAGAGCTGGGGCTCCTGAGTTGACTCTCTCTCCAATCATATACTGGTTACATGACCTTGGGCAAGTTATTCAATTAGGTTTGGGGATAATTAAATAATTTGTACAGTGTGCAGCACAGTAGAGCTCAACCCACATGAGTTTCTTCTCATTCTTGTCCCTCTTGCCCTCTCCATCTCCACAGACTTTTTTTTTTTTTTTAAAGATTTTTAATTTTTTCCTTTTTCTCCCCAAAGCCCCCCGGTACATAGTTGTGTATTCTTCGTTGTGGGTTCTTCTAGTTGTGGCATGTGGGACTCTGCCTCAGCATGGTCTGATGAGCAGTGCCATGTCCGCGCCCAGGATTCGAACCAACGAAACACTGGGCCGCCTGCAGCGGAGCGCGCGAACTTAACCACTCGACCACGGGGCCAGCCCCAATCTCCACAGACTTTTTGACTTCTCATCCAGCACTACATTTTTCTGTTTCCTCTTTTCTGTTCCTTTAACTAAAGATTTTCTCTTGAGGTCCTCTGGGCTTTTGCTTTCTTCTCCCCTACTGGATGTGGCGATGGAGGGACCTCTCTCCAGAGCAGGAGCGATTGCAAAGGAGCTCTAGCATGTCCGTGATGGTGATATAGGGAATTTCGGGTGCCCACGTTCTTCCTGGTGGCCCTGAGAGATGTCCGTCCCTCTCTTCATGGAGGGCGAGAAGGCAGCCGACAAGGGAGAAGCATCTCCATGAACTGGAAGTAACAGTGTCTTCTGAAGTTTGGGCCAAGCCTGCGCCTGCCTTCCTGGAATGATTTCTTAGCAGAACACCTTCCATCCCTTGGGCCTGTTAGCTATTTCAGGGACATTTTAAGTGGCTATTAACAAATGTTGAATTATGGCTGCAAACCTCTGGGAGCTCAAGTGACATTCGCATGAATCACCAGTGAGCTCTGTGCAGTCAAGGCTGCCACACTGGGCCGGAATTAAACAAACAGGGGCCATTGTTCTCCTCGAAGCAATGAGGCAAGAACGCTGCTCCTTGGAGCCTGGGATCTCAGGCAGCGTGCCCCTTAGAAGGAAGACACTGTCCAGGACACATCGCTCGTCACTGCAGGGCAGACAGACGCTCTCTAGTTTGCAGAGAGCCGTATTTCAGCTCAACATCTAGAGGATTTACCAACAGTCAGCATGTCTAGGGGACGCCAGCCAATCTCAGGGGTTATGGCTTACCAGGCACATTGATTCGAAAAACATCTACTGAGTGCTTCCTACGTTCTGGGCTAAGCTCTGGAGAAATGGCAATGAGTAAGGCCCGGTGCAGGAATTCAAGGAGCTCACAGTCTAGCAGGGAGGCTGAGCAGGTCAAAACCAAAGTTTGCACCAGGCCCAGAGGCAACACAGGGTAGGCTCCAGAATCTCCCAAGAGAATATGCTATGTATCCATTTTTTCTTTTGAAACAATTTCAAACATATGAACATAGCAAGACTAGTGCAAAGACTTCCTGTGCATCCTTTCTCCAGTGGTCCCAATGATGTCCTCGCTGGCCAAACGACCCCATCCTTTGCTGTCAGATCTCTCAAGTCTCCTTTACTCTGGAACTCTTTCTTAGTTTCCCCCGATTTTCATGACCTTGACCTTTTTTTTATCATTCAAGGCCAGCCATTTTGCAGAATGATTTTCGGTTTGGGTTTGTCTGATGTTCCCTCTTGATTAGATACAGATAATGAATTTTTGGCTGAACTTCGTAGAACCGACGCAGGATTCTTCTCATTGCATCCTATCTGGAGGCACACGATATCTACTTGCCCCAATACTTACGGTGTTAATGTTTGTCACTTGATTAAGATAGTGTCTTCCAGGGAGATACTTAGAGACTGTGTAAAACCCCATTTCTCATCTCTCTTTCACCCTCTGGTTTTATCATCTATTGATTTTTCTTGCCTGAATTATTACAGTGATGCTTGCCAAATGGTGATTTTCTAATTCCATCATTCCATCTACGTTTGTTAGATGGCTTTCTAAAATACAGAAGAGCTTTCTCTTCTCCCTTTTAATTCATTTATTTATTTATATCGGTAGAAACTCAGGTTTCTAGTTTACTCCATTGGTTATAACTTGTTAATGTCATTGTTTATTTCAAAACTCAGAATTTCCCATATTTGGGAACCCCTTCATGCTGACTTCTGTGTCCTTTAGACATTTCCTTGTGTTTTTTGAGCACTTTAAAAATTTTTGGCTCAGCTAGATGTTCCAGGTTCATCCTTTTCTTTTCCTTCCTTGGTCCTGTGAACTCTCGTTCGTTTCAGTGTGAAATGCTAATTAGAACTAAGATCTGGTATGCTCGTTGTTGCTACAAGGGTGCCAGAGTGCCGCTGCTCCCAGGCCCTCTCAGTGGACAGAGCTGGGATATTTACATCTACAGAAAACCAGGAGTTTACGCCAGTAGTTCCAGTTGCAATCTAACACACGCTCTAGGTTTATCCTCTTTCCATAGTGGTCCTTCCTTTCTCTGGCAGTAGGAAACCTACCTTCCATTATTTATTTACGTGTTTGCTCCACGGTCTGGATTGGAGACCAGCTCCCCAGGCTCTTACTCTGCTTAGATGCCTCTTCACAAAGACCGGGTCCCGCTGGGCTGCCTCCCTACCTTCCAGCGCTCCTGTGTGGGCTCCAGCTGCTACCAGGCTGTCTTCCATTCTTATTCAGATTTCCTCAATTGTCCCCAAAACATTTGTATAGCTTTTTAACTTTAAAAATTCAGGAATCATTCAAGATACAATCAAGGTTCATGTGTTGCATTTGGTTTCCTGTCTCTTTAATCAAAAAACTTTCCCCCAACATAACACACACACACACACACACACACACACACAGAGTTTTTAAAATAGCTTTATTAAGATATAGTTCTTATATCATATAATTCATCCATATACAGTGTAAAATTCGGTGGATTTAGTGCATTCACAGTATTGTGAATTTTAGAACATTTTCGTTACCCGCAAAAGGAACCCTGTACGCATTAGCAGTCACTATGTGTCCCTCCCATTTCCCCCAGATCCCGCCACCTTAGTCCCAGGCAATCACTAGTCTACTTTCTGTCTCTATAGATTTGCGTATTTTTGACATTTCATATAAATGCAATAATACACTGTCTGATCTTTCATGATAGATTTCTTTTGTTTAGCATAATGTTTTCAGGGTTCCTCCGTGTTGTACCCTGTATGGGTACTTTATTTCTTTTTATTACCAAATAATAGTCCATTGTATGGATATGCCACATTTTGTTTATTCATTCATCAGTTGATGGCCATTTGAGTTGTTCCCATTTCTGGGCAATGATGAATAACGTTGCTATTCACACTTCTTTTATTATTGGCTTTTGGAAGAAAACAGACCGATTGTCCTATGCAATTATCCCACACTGAATCCATCTGATTATTTCCTTGTGGTTTCATTTAACCTGCTCCTGGTTCCCCTGTGTTTCTTATGAACTGGGAGTTAGGGTTAAGGACTGGATGAAATTCAGGTTGGTGCTTTGACAAGAGGACTCCATTGATGATGCTGTGCACCTCACACTGCCTCATAGCAGGAAGAGCATGCTCCGTGGTTGTCCCACTCTTAGAGATGCTAGTTCTGCTCACTTGGTTAAGGTGGCATCTGCTGGGCTTTTCCACTGCATCATCTCCCACCTTCAAATCCTCTCCTGTCATCTGTGGGATGACAGAGACCATGGCACCTGCAGATATTCTGTTTACTGTAATATTTGAACCTGAATTAACTATTTCATTAAAAGTTGCAAAATCATGATTTCCCAATTCTGTCATTCCTTTTACATTTATCAGCTGATGTTCTTTTGAACAGAAGAGCTTTCCCTCATCAACTGGGGATCAATGACAGTTCCTCCTATGAAGGCAGGGTAAATGCTTATTGTTGTCCTTTAATTACCAGTTTTCAGAGGACAGAGTTGGTGTAATAATTGCCACGCTGGGCTTTGAAGAATGACGAGTTCCCAGATGGACAAGGGGTAAGATATTCACCAGAGAATGACTGTGGGTGGGAGGGGAGACAGAAGGTTGGTAGGACTCCATTCAGCTGTAGTCAAGGCAACTACAGACTCCTTCCAGAACCCATGGTATCCCAAGATGGGGATGTTCATCTTTTAGACGTGTTTCTCACTGGTCCTGAGCCTGGGCAGGCCTGGGGCCGAGGTAGCAGGCACTAGGGCTGGTGGAGCAGAGCTGTGACAACATTGACCACAGGGCATAAGGCAGGTCATGAACTGTCAACTGTAGGGATCCTAATTATTTAGCCTGTCCCCTAGTGTGGCCTCACCTCCCTGGAGCCACCCCACTGGATGCACGACGCGTGTGCTGCCTTGCACCTGTCTCCAGGGAGTTCATGCAGCAGTCCCTCTTCAGTGGCAGCAGAGGAGATGGGGCAGGAAAGTGAAGTCTCATTGTGCATTCCATTTAATTAAACTACCTGGATAAACGATGAGCAAAACATTTCCTGAGCTCTTGCTATATGCCAGGCAGTGTTGAAAGCATCTCCCAAGGATGCATTGCATCCTCCCAGTGATGTGATGAGGGAGGACCTTTACTCCTCATGCGTTGTGTACAAGGACTGAGGCACAGGAGGTTAAGGAAATTGCCAGTCTCAAGGTTCATGGTCCCGTTCACTCCCCTATTCTGCCTTTGTAGGCAGTGCATGAAGAAGAGCTTTTGCTAAGAGGGACAGAGGGGCCACGGGGCAATGGGGCAGTGCTGCATTCTCCTGCCTCCAGCCTGTGTTTCCCTGGACCACTGGGTAATTCAACAGCTATCTGGCTTTGAACCTGCAGGGAGGGACTTCTGGGTGCAAAGGGGGTGGAGCAGAGTGCTGCTCACAGAGGGGAGAGGCACCCAGTGGACGTAATCATGACTGTCCACAGGAACCCTGGGCATCGTGGCTCTGTCCCTCATCCTGCGTCACTTGCCTGATCTTCCACAAGCAGAGGCAGCGTTTCCTCCACACAGCCTGCTCTCCACCTTGCCTGCACAGGGGCGCTAATTATTTGGCATGCTAATGAGCCCAGAGGATTAACACGGAACATGGGTAATGATGAGTTCACTTGTTGGGTTTAAAGCTGCCTTTGTGGGAAAATATTATCCAGTCTGTTTGCTGGGAAAGGATCTCACAACCAAACAGCATGCGATGACTAAGGTCTCAATCATGAAGGACCAGGCACATACCTACAATGCGTGGTTCATTCAACCGGCTGTTCATTCATTCATTCATTCATTCATTTTGTATTCCACGAGGCCCCAGCTTGTGCCAGGATGGATGAGGCATGTCCCATGCCCTCAATGAGGTCTCCTATTTTTAGAGGGATGAGGATCCATACACAAATGCTTTTAATTAGAAGCGTCATGAGAACATTATCTTTACCGTGCATGGGAGGGTGGTAGCGCAAAGGAGGGAGCGATTCATTTAAACTGGGGGGATTGGAAGGGCTTCGTGAAGAAGGTGGCATTTTATTTAGGCTTTCAAGAGGAGTAGAATTTTGACAAGGGAGAAAGGGGCAGCTGAGGACATCGCTGGGCCGGGAAACTGTGCCTATGATATTACGGGACAGGTGGGTCCGAGGCATGCAAGGTGTGTCCTGTGGTAGAGTCAGGAGCTGGAGACAATGCTGCAAGGGCAGGCCAGAGACTGGCTGGGAGGAACCCCAAACTCTCTGAGTGTGGTAGGTAATGGGGAGCTATTGAGGGTTCTGAGTGACATCATCACATTTTACTCTTTTTAGACTCAGGATTGGCAGCATCCTGGTTTAGGCTGGTTTAGATAAGAAAGAAGTTGCAAAAATGTGGCTTTTGTTTAATTGTTTTGTTATTATTTTTATCTTAAAAATAAGAGTCTTGCCTTTTTTGGATCTCTTACCATTTAATCATATCTTTGTGGAGCTCAAGTCCTCGGTGTGAATTACTGACTGTAGGCTGTAAACAGTGCTTCAGGCAGTGAAAACTTCATCATCACGTGCTCAGAGAACTAATCAGGGCATAAAGGGAAGATTTAAATCTATGATTCTCATAGACCTGGCTGTAACTGAATTACTTAGGGAGCTTTGAAAAATACTAATGTCTGAGTCCCACCCCAGAGGTGTCTGGATTGAAGTCTGGACATCAGGATTTTTCAAAGCTGTGGAAAAGCAGGTTAATTCTAATACTCAGCCAAGGTTGAAAAGTACTAGCAAGAGAACCAGCAGCCTGGAGAGTTGGAAGCAAAGCCCAGTGCAGAGTTTGCTGTCTGGGCTCCTCCCACAGGGATGCTGGTCCAGGCCTGGTCCTTAGCCGTCTTCTATCCGTAGCTCGTCTTTTCTGCCTGCCACATTCCTGCTCTCAGTGTTCCAGTCACCAGGCCTACAGCTGTAGGCCTGTTTGCGACTGCTTGGCCATGGAAGACAAATGCAGTTTTTGGCTTAGGCTGGCCAGGCCGTAGCTGGCTGAGGCTTTGCTGGCCAGAACTTGGAGAAGTTGTGAGGTTCTGCTCTTGGAATTATTACTCAAGCGTTTTCCAACTTGCCCGGTAGGAAGAGCCTTTATTCCAGGCAAAGTATCCTGTTTGGCTTTGGAACTCTGACAAAACCATCTGCGGGGTTCCCAAACTTCACTCTCTGGTTGCCAATCTCTCAGTGATGGTAAGTCGTTGGCTATAGCTGTCCAGTAAATTAGGGTTACAAACTTCAGGGTGCTATTCTTTTTGCCAGAATGAGGGCTATGACCTGGAGGGGCCCTGGAAGGCACTGCTTAGGTGTGGGGTGGGGGGGTCCTCGGGTTCGGAGTAAGGATTAGAATAGGCTCTCTGCCCTTTCTTGGGAATGACTGGCTGCCTGTCTGTCCATCAGAGTGGTCAGGAGGAAGACTTCCTGCTTGGGGTCAGACCTAATTAATCCTGGTATTGTTGTGAATAGAGACTTAGCTTTTGGGATATATGGTGCCAACTGGCATTGAGAAAACAGTCAGGTCACTTGCTGGCCTAGAACCTCGTCATATCTCGTCACAGGACTCAGGGCCGAGGCCCACTTCTAGGCTTCCATGGCGCTCATGACCCAGCCATGCTGGCTTTTCGAGAGAGGGCTGCATCACGCTCCAGTCTGCTTGTCTCTCTCTTTCCCTTATTGTGCACTTATTTTGCGTCAGGCCTTGACCTCTATTATCTCTCTTTGAGGACGGTGCCAGCCGTCTAACCTGCCCCTGAAGACCTGGTCAAGGCGGCTGTCCAGTTCTGGTGAGAGGGCAGTGTGACCCCTTTCTGCACTTTGGGGAGTTCACCCAGGCCGTTAGCATTTAAGGACAGATGCTGTGCCTGGGGGTGGGGGCGAGGACGTCACACAGGGAACCAACCACTTATAAAATTCCAAATGCAAATAGATCATTGTTTACAATTCCCAAATTTCTGGTACCAACAACAGCATCATCCTAGGAAGCTTCTGAGTGTTTCCCGGCGGAGTATTTCAGACTTTAGGAGGGCCTTCCAGGGGGGCCTAGGATGCTGCTGACTCTCTGCTGGAAGGAATGCAGGCTTGTCTATCCTTCAGTTTCCTTGGCCTTGGCTGGGACTAGTCTCCCCATCACAGATATGAAGAAAGAGCATTGGCTTCAGAACCAGAGATTCAGTACCCGGAAGCTGATTCCAGCACTACCATCAGCTGTGTCAACTTGGTAAGTATCTCTGAGAGTCAGTTTCCTTAGGGTTTCTCAACCTCATCACTATTGACATTTTGGGAAGGATACTTCTTTGTGATGGGAGCTGTATTGCTCATTGTAGGATGTTTAGCAGTATTCCTGGCCAGATGTACACTCTCCCCCAAAGTTTTGTCTACCAAAATACCTCCAGACATTGCCCCGTGTCTCTGCAGAGCGAAACTGTCCCTGGTTGAGAACCACGGCTTTATCTCTAGGTTGGGAAGAAAACCCTCTGTGTCAAAGGATTGTCCTCAGATGTAAATAAGTGTGGTTTGCAGGCGACATCACTTGGCACACAGCAGGTGGCCCTCGGCAGGCACAGGGAGGCCCAGGAAGGCTGTGAGTTCCCTTGGCTGGTTCCCAAAAGTAGCTTCTCCTACTGGTGGCCGTATCAGGCTTCCCAGCTCAGGTTGGCACCGGCTCGTTGGCACCTCTAGTCTCCTGGCCTGTGCCCATGCACATAGGTGTTAGCCTCCTGGGCTTCTGTCTGGCATCCCAGAGCCAGGGCTTCTCCCGAGGTGTGGATTGACGTTCTGTAACAAGGCCACTGGGGCCAGGCTGCCCCGGCTCCCTTCCAGGGCGCTGGGGGTTCCTACGGGAGTAGCTTCTCCCAGCACCTTCTTTAGAGAAGGGAAGGGGAAAGAGATAACAGTTACTGAGCATTGCCATGGCACCACCCCCACCTACTAGGAGGAATGCTCCCCTTCCTGCACCGGGTACAGAGGGGTGGAATAGCAATAGGGAAAAAGCAAGCTCCTTGGAAGCGAGAGACCTGAGTTCGTATCCTCTCCTTGCCTCTGAAATGAGAAAATCTATCTGTATCTATATTTGTATCTGTATCTGTATCTCTCATATATATTTATATTACTTATGATACATATCATATATTATATCTCATATATATATGATAGAGTTGGTATGAGCATTGAATTAAATCAGATAAGGGGTGCCCAGCATGGGGTCTGGCATATAATTAGTAGTAAATATTTGGTGGTTCTCTTTTCCCTTTACATGGATGATTTCAGTTCATTCTCATGATGAAGGGAGGAGGCAGGTATTAAACTGGGGTGACCCCAATCAGGCCCCTGGTGGGGTATGTTGGGGCCAAGGCTCTCTTTGGAAGAGACTGCGTTTCTAGGGAGGCCTTGGGTTCCTAAACCCCCCTCCCCCAATCTAAAGAGGCTGACTGGGCACGGGGCCTCCTGGTTGGTGATTGAGGCCCGACCTGCCTTCCCCTAGCCCTCACGGTCTATGGAGACCGTTCCTGTGCCCACTCACCATCTAATTCAACAACCCACAGTGGCAGGGCGGGCAGGTGTGGTTCCTGCTTTGCAGGGGAGGGAATTCAAGCTTGGGGAAGTCAAGGGGTTTTTCCAAAGTCGTGCTCTAGCAAGTGGCAAAGTCAGGATCCCCATGGATGGGCCAGGCTTGTCATCCCTCATACTTACCATGACGCCTGTGCCCCGCAGAAGGCATGAGGTTCCCCATTCATCAGAGAGCCCCAGCATCAAGCTTTTCGGGTGCATTCCAGGGCAGGACTCACAACTGTCACAAAAGTCCCCAGAACACCCCCTCAGAGAGCCAGGGGTCCTGAATTCCCCCGGAAAGGAGTGGAGGTGTTAGACTCAAGCTGACTCGCGCAATGGCCAGCTCTCAGACTTTCAGACTTTGTTCTGGATTCTCAGACCTTCCAGGGGCCTCTCTTCACCTGGTCCCGTGTGAGCAGTGTTCCTCAGCAATGGCAGGCCCCCAGTGGGATCAAAGGAAAGCCATACAGAGCCACAGACTGAAATCGTTCTCCCTCACGTCTTTGGTCGTCTTTAATCGAGTGTGAAATGCCTCTTGGGGAGCTGGGGACAGGATTCAGGCTCAGGAAGATGCCACCAGCTGGAAGGTCCTGCTGACCACTGTCCATGCTATCAGGGGACCACAGGCTGGCTTTTCCCAAGGGAGAGCAGGGTGACCAGACAGGACTGAGTCCAGGCTGGCTGTGCTCAGGTCCTGGGGGGTGACAGCTCAGCACTGGAGCATCCAGCTAAGCTGCGGGCAGAGACCTTTATGTGCTGTTTATGGGTCCTGATGGTCAAAGGGGAGGGCATTCTACCAGTGTGAGGATGACTCTTCTGAGGCCTGGGCGGTGGAGCTGGGGGCCTGGCAATTTCCATAGGGAATATGATGGCTGACTCAGAATGCATGTTTCTAATCATGCCCAACCCCTGCACCCCGCCCCCCCCCCCCCCGACCTGGCTTCTCTCCCTCCATCCCCCTTATTCACCACGGTCACATAGCCCTGTCCAAAACTCAACTCCCAGTATGTCACTCCGTTGTTGTAATCTGTCAGTGGGGCCCCCAGGTACCTTTCCAGGTTCAGTTTCCAGTTCTTGACGATACATGCCCTAAACGCTGGTCAGACGCGCAATTCAATCTTTCCTGAATGCTTTCTTTCCCCATTCACTCCTCAGCGTTGCTCACACCGTTCCTTCTTAGAATTTGTTCCTCCTCTCTCCTCCAGTGTTGCCCATCGAAGGTCTACTCATCTAACGTCCAACTCAAACGCAGCTTCTTCCACGAGACTTTCCTGAGCTCTCCCTCCTCCCCATACTCACCCTGTTGGATCCATGTTCTCCTCCTTGGAACACCTTGGCACTTTTTCCTCTCCCAGGGCTTGCCTCAGAGTGACCTTACAATCTACGGATTTATAAACTTCCCTCCCCCTGACACCCATCACTTCAGTGCAAAAGGCATCTGTTGAGCGTCTACTGTCTTCAGGCAGTTGCTGAGATGCACCTGTTATACAAACATCAGTAATGCAGGGTCCGGCCCTCGGGGAGCCTGCAGCCCAGATGGGAAACCAAGCTTTCTAACAAATGCATGATGGTGCGGTAGGCACCGTGGAGAGGAATTCCAAAGTTTAGAGGAGGAAATGTTTTACTCTGTGGGAGGAGGGGTTTGGGCACTTACGCATCGTAGAGGCCAAAAGCATCTTTTGGACAGGGACCATCTTTCTTGTCTATTCCCTGGGTGCCCAGGACAGCATCTGGGACACAGAGGATGCTCGGTACACGTGTGTTGAATTGGGAAGAAGCAGATCAAGTTCTCCTGTCTGCAGGCTCCTTTGAGCCCTTGTCCATACTCCTGTTAACAGTTGTCTGGTGTCATAGTTGTTTGCATGTCAGTCTCCACGTAAGCCGTGAGCCCCTGGAAGGCAGTGGTTGAAGCTAATTCATCCCTGCCTTATCTTCGGAGCCTGCACGGAGTGAGAGCCTAATGGAGCTTTGCTGGGTGAAGTAATGGGTGGCAGTGACTGTCCCCTGACCCGTCCCGCCTTGGAAAGCATGTGACAGGTTGAGTCAGATCATCCTGTCTTTCTTCCCATCTCTAATGTGGTCCTTTCACAACGTGCGAGTGAATTAATCCCCCCACCCCACAGACAGTCTGAAGGGTACAGAGCCATCCTTAAAATGACAAGGTGCAAGGTCCCATGGTGGCGTTACAGTCACCCAGCCGGGCCCACCTGGCTGCCGGCTGCCAGTGCCTCCAGCAGCCCCAGGCCAGCCACCTTGTCAATTGCAGTGCTTTCTGCTCATTAGCATCCCCGGTGGGGCAGGAAATGGTGCGTCTGGGGATTGATGGCTAACATTAACCCTCCTCTTGCACTTGGTTCACCCCTAGCCCATCTTCTGGATCCCAAGGAAGCATTGATCTGGGGGTTCAAGAAGATGGGATGTAGCTTTGGTGGGGACTAGCATGCCCCGTTTTAAGTATTCACTTTAGGTATTCAATAAAAGGGTTCTGTGGTGAAGGAACCTTGAGAAAAGTCTGAGTGAAACAAAGGTGCCTAGATTTCTTTACCTTTTAGGACTTATCAACCCCTCCACCGTGGCTGACATGCACTGTGAATCTCCAGGAGGGTAGATAACAAACTGCCATGTTCCTTCTTAGCCAAGAGCCTCATAATGCTCCAGAACAAACTTTTGGAATTATCAGTCCCAGGGGTCGCATGAGACATGGCCTTTTAGGACCAGGGACCAGGCTCCTGGCCTATGGTAGATGTGTCCATCAAATGTGGTCACGTCACGCCAGGATTTCCAAAGTGATTCTGCCCAACAATTCCCCTTGGGTTCATCATGGAGAGGCCACAATCTTGTAATAACCTCTCTTAAGAGGAGGTCTCCAGGCTAGTTAGCTGATTTCAAATACATTTTAGGTTAAGGAAGTTGAACAGAGAAGAAAAAGGGGGGGTGGATTTCAGCAAGAGGATGTCACAGGATTGTAGGTCCATGAATGACAGAGCTGGCACCCTGGTGACCTCATTTTCCAGGTGAGGAAACAGGCCCAGAGAGGGCAGGGACTTGCCCAAAGTAAAACAGGAGTGTGAGACAGGGGGGCGGTCCAGGACGCTTTCTCTAGCACTGGTTGGTGGACTGAAGCTTGGCCGCAGAGTCATGCAGAGCTGGGCTTGGCTGCTGGTCCCACCATCAATAGTGTGGAATGAGAAGTCCTGCTCCTTCCCTCGCTGTCGATGGGGAGATAGTGCCCGTTTCATAGGGCTGATGTGAGGAGGGCTCAGTGGGATAAAGGCTGTCACGAATTTAGCCCAGCGCTCAACGTGTAATCCGTGTTTCATAAGTGTAAGCTATTAACGAGATTCATAACTGTTTCCTTCTCTTAGTTACCAGGCCCTTGCGCTCTGGGAGGGGCCGTGCATCCCTCTGCAGACTGATTTTTAGTTTATTCTCTTCCTTTGGTTTATTCATGTCCACTTTGTTGGGGAGCCCAGGAGTTCTCATAAGGAACCGCTTGTGGACATTAAAAAATAGCTAGGCCCCACCCACTGCGCCCATCAATCCAATCAGGGTTTCCGGGGGTGGGGCTAGGGCGTCTGGGGCTGTTTAAAGGAGGTTCTACCTGCGGCCAGACTGAGTTAGACCTGGACGACGCTCC